>NC_048304.1:57933741-57963017 GCF_013100865.1 Trachemys scripta elegans | reverse complement strand
CCGTTGTGAGGACGGCGGCAAAATCGACTTCTGCCGCTTTTTGTCGGCGGCGCTTACTACCACCTCCGCTGGTGGAGTTAGAGCGCCGATTCGGGGATCGATTGTCGCGTCCCGACGGGACGCGATAAATCGATCCCCGAGAGGTCGATTTCTACCCGCCGATTCAGGCGGGTAGTATAGACCAGGCCTCATTCACAATGGGTGAACCAGTCTGAACCAAATGCAAATGAAGGATTGTAAGAACTTCAGAAACTAACAGGATGAGAACAGCGGGGGGGGGGGGGGGGGGGGGGGGGGGGGGGGGGGGGCAGGGAGTAGGGAAAGCCCCTTATCTTTAGATACTCTTCAAAGGTTTGCTCTATTTGGGGGGCAAAGAAGTCATTCCTGGGGCCTTTCACTTGGGATGTAAATGGATAGCAAGTTTACTTTACAAAAAAGGAGTCTCAAGCAAGATTGACTGGAAATGTTGTGGAGAACCTTAGGTAAGAAATGTCTTTAGACTGATTAACCCTGTTAGTTTAGTCTCTAGAAAGCATGTTATAATTTTGTTTTTTATGTAACCATTTGTTTCCATCATTTTTACTATCACTCAAATTTCTGTTCTTTGATAATAAACTTGTTCTTGTTTTGGAAACAGTTCTGAGGCATTTCCAACCTGGTCTTCATTGGTGCAGTTTAGATCTTTTAATTTTCATTCATTTAAACCTTCACAAAACATATGAGACAAGGGGAAAGTGAGTGGAATAACATACCCTTTCCATCAGCATGGACAGGCATATCAATAGCTTATTGCAACTTCCTTCATTTTAGGCTTAAATGTTGGTTAACTGTACGTTTTAGTCCAGTTTCTGATGTGCATTTAATTTTGTTTAGAAAAGTTATTAGTGTGTGAAACTTTATTTCTGCATAACTATTATTGTTTATATTCCAACAGCACCTAGAGGCCCCTGCTGAGATTGGGGTAAAACCCCATCATGGGCTAGAAAGGGTTAAAAGCCAGTTAGTCACATCTATTGCACCTGTGCCATAATTAATTAGTGGCTTCACAGCCAAAGGGAGCAGGAGGAAGAAGGGTCAGGTGATAACTTAATGGAAACGTGGGCCTCATAAAAGAGAAAGAGCTCAATGTGGGAATGAACCACAGCAAGCAGAGAGATTTCTATGAAGAGGCAGAAACAGAGTCTGCAAGAAAAGACACCCCTCAGGAAGACTCCATCTCAATAGCAGAGACGGGCAGAAGACTCCAGAGTAGCTGAGAAAGGGGGGAAATGAACACAAGAGTCCAGAGGAAGGGCTGATTTGTTGAGATGCTTTGGACATAACAATGAACTATTGTTATGATGAAAGGTTTCTGAAATAGATGCTTCTCACTGGGACGGTTGTATCGTGCACAAAGGCAGACGTGCAAACCCCTGCAATGCAAAGCTCTGACTATATGGGGTGATGTGACAACCACTTACAGGGCCTATTGTGCTAAGCACAGTACATACCCGTAGTGAGAAACGGTCCCTGTTCCAAATTGCTTACAGTCTAGAAACCAGACAAAGAATAGGAGGGAAAACAGACCTACAGAAACTTGCCCAAAGTCACACAGCAAGTCAGTGGTCATGCTGGGAATAGAACCTAGGTCTCCTCTCAATCCAGTACCTATCCGTTATACCTTTAGGGTTTCTGATTTTCAGTTTTAACTGATGAAACACCCCAGATTAAAAAAAAAAAAAAAAAAGAGAGAGAGAGAGAGAGAGAATTTGATGTTTATGTAAATGTTGCTTATATCTAAGGGCTTGGTTTATCTACATGGAGCAGCAATGTTGACTACAGGGGTGTGATTTCTAAAGTGCACTGATGTGTTGCACATGAATTGGTCCACACAGACCCTGCTGGCTTGCATTAAATGTTCCCTAATGCTCTTTAACATAGTGCTGTTTGAAACAGTACTATGTTAAAGCACACTAGGGAAAATTACAAAGGAATTACTCATTACATTACTACTACTATGCAGTGTTCATACATTATATACTACCATAATGAGTAATCTCATTGTAATTTTCCCTGCTGTAACGAGTAATGTATAATATACATTACAGTATATACAAAGCGAGAGCCCCCCCAAAAAACCTGATTTGACATTTGTATAAACTCAAAAGTTGCTAAAAATATGAAATAAATAAACCTTGAAAAACAGAAGCCCAATTATATCACACTGCCTCCAAATAATACATGATTATTATAATCTATACACTATATCCAGTAGTGAAAAATATTTTGACTACAACCCAAGCAGGACTGGGCCTAGTTAATAACTGAATGAGGAGTCCAACACATCTCCATAGAAACAGAGGATGCTGCAGGAAATCATACTGCATAATCCAGCAGGTGGCATTTTTCCTTCTGCATCAGTACAGAAGCAATGCCCCAGCCTGGAGATAAGAAGCCCTGTGATGCTGACAGTGTCATTTTTCAAAACCAAGCTCTTGACCCTTGTGGTCATTAAAGATACACAGTGCTTTTCACAAGAGTTAGGAACACTGTTAATTCTGTTATCCTGGCCACATTCTAACTGGAATTCCAACTTGCCCTCTGCCTGAAGTTTAGTTGGAGAAGTTATTCTTCAGTTTCTTTTCTAAAAATCTATTGTAAAGTGTTGCTAGCATAAAAGGGTTGCCACATTCCACACCAGGAGATAGATACCTTTTGGCGGGCATACCTCTGGGGTGGGCCTCACTAACATTGTCATTCATTTTAGCATCATTTCCCTCCATCCTGCAATGGGCAGGTGTAATTGCTTTGTATTCCTGTAGATTACTGACATCAAAAATACAGACTCATGATACAGATTATAAGAAAACTTGGACCATGCTCAGAGAATAACTCACATCACGTCAAAGGTCCCCCTCTTTTTGTTTTGCTAAGTCTGCTTTAAAAGTTGTCATTTTTCTTCAGGTTCTTTTTCACTTATTCTCAAGTCGATAAAATTTCTCATTGCTGGGCAGAGGAATGAACTCTTTCTCTCCCTCCTTACATCATTTCCCGTTATTCTTACTTTATCCTTATTTTATAAAGACTCACGTATTCCAAACGTATCTCAGAAAACCTGTATGAACAGCTCTGTCCCCCTGGAACAAGTATCTACCATTTACAGAATGAAAACAAGAAATTACGACAGGCATAGCCAGGGCCGGCTCTAACTTTTTTGCCGCCCCAGACAAAAAAGAAGAGCGCCACTCTGCCCTACCGCCCCCGCCACGAGCGCCGCCGAAATCCCCGCCCCCCCCCAGCACCATGCCACCCGAAGCCCCGCAGCCGGAAGCCCCGCTCCCCTCCAAGCGCCACACCACGCCAGCCCGCGCCACACCACGCCAGCCCCCGCCCCCCCAAGCACGATGCTGCCCGAAGCCCCTGCCCCCCCTCTGAACACCACGCCGCCTGAAGCCCCGCCCCCTCCAAGCACCACACCGCCCAAAGCCCCGAACTCTCCGAGCGCCACGCTGCCCAAAGCCCCGCCCCCCTCCGAGCGCCACGCCGCCTGAAGCCCCGTCCCCCCTCCGAGTGCCGTGCCACCGAATCAAAAAATAAATAAATAAAAAATCGAGTGCCGCCCTGCCCCAAGGTGCCGCCCCAAGCACGTGCTTGGTCGGCTGGTGCCTGGAGCCGGCCCTGGGCATAGCAGCAGCCACAAATTTTATTGCACCAAAGATCTTTCATAAGATTATTTTCTTGAATATTTCCACCTTTTCTTCCTCTTACATGACCCCTCTCTGTCTCTTTCTTCCTTTGGCTATAACTTTTTATTACCCATTTTCTCCATAGCCTTTCATCCTGCAACCTCTTTGATTAATTGTATTCATTTACAAAAGTCAAGCCTACAGTTATATGATTTAAATAGTTAACCTATCACAAAAGAGCAAATGATGACACAAGAATATTGGCTATATTCTTTACTGCATGTTTCCATCAGGGAGTTGGACGCCTAACTCCCTTACACCTTGTCTACACTAGAAAATTGTATCACTGTAATTATACTAGTATAGTTAAACTGGTAAACCCCAGCTTCTAGTGTGGATGCAGTTTTATCTGTATAAACGTGCTTTATATCAGTATAACTATTCCTGTATAAGAAGGGAATAACTTAGGCTATGTCTACTATACGGGCGGGATCGATTTCAGATACGCAAATTCAGCTACGGGAATAGCGTAGCTGAATTCGACGTATCTGATCCGACTTATCCCGCTGTGAGGACGGCGGCAAATTGACTGCCGCGGCTCCCCCATCCACGGTGCTTACTCCTACCTGGGCTGGTGGAGTACGTGCGTCGATTTGGGGATCGATTATCGCGTCCCGCCGAGATGCGATAAATCGATCCCCAAGAGATCGATTTCTACCCGCCAATCTGGGCAGGTAGTGAAGACAAGCCCTTACAGTATAATGCACTTTTATACTGGTATAACTACATCCACACTAGGGGTTACACCAGTAAAAAAGTCACAACCCTATCCAATTTAGTTATACATCTTTCAAGTGTTGCAAAAAGGTTATGTGTAATTGTCTTTATGCTTGCATTAGAACAGGGAGAGCTATGGGAGAGGGTGATATGATTTATATAGGCCTGACCCAAATCATGAAATAAAATTAACAGCTTTTATGGGGGGGGGGGGGGTTTGAGGGAAGACAGTGAGGCTACATGAATACAGAAGCAGGGGTGAGGGCAGGGTCAGTATACCTGGGTTCTCTTATTGGCTTTGCATCTGACTCACTATGCCATCATAGATAAGTCTCTCTTTCCCTCTCTGTGCCTCAGCTTCCGTACCTGTAAAATGGTGAGAAAACCTTCCCAGGTAAACTGAATGTCTGAGATTAGATGGGTGATGCAACTTTATGTGGTGATAATGACTGCTGTGCTGTCCTCTGCCAGTCACTTGCTGCCCAAGGGTGAGACATGCCCCCAGGGTGGTCCAAGGGCACAAATGTCCCTATTCACCAAGGGCATGGTAGCCTTGGATTGCAATGTCTTCCCCCTCGATTGGCCACGCTGGCATCAGTGTACAAGATCTCTACCAACGCGGTGCACAATGGCCTCAAGGTACCAGGTCTTCCTCCATGGATGCATGCTGCAGCATCCACCCACAGCCCTCTACTGGCACGCGGGGGGTGGGGGTGCTCGGGGCACAGCGTTTCTCCCCAGTGGGCATGCTTTCAGCTCGGCACACAGCCACATTCCCCGCCAGGGCTATGAGGGGGCCCAGGGAGCAGGCGAGCACCCTCCCACTGGCGTGCAGCAGCCTAAGGGCACCGCGACTTTCACAGGGGGCAAGAGCGACTGCAGGGGCTCACTGGCACCCAAGCACCCGGCACCCATCAGCAACCAGAGTGCCAGGGGCCTGAGGGCGCCGCGTCCCCGCCCCGAGGCCCGGCCCTGCAACACTGCGAGGCCCTGCGCTCGTAGGAAAGCGCCCGGCGCCGTCTCCCAGAGCCCCGCAGGCCCAGGCGGCTCCGCCCCGCCCCCGGCCATGGCGGCGGAGGCGGGGCGGCGCGCTGACAGACAGCTGGGCTTCCCCGTGTAAACAGGAGCCGGGCAGGAGCCGAGAGTCCGGGTCACCCGGCCGGCTGGAGCCGTACAGCCCTCGCAGGAGCAGCTCGCCGCCCGCCCCGGCCATGGGTAGCAACAGCTGGAGGAGCCGGCCTGGGCCCAGTGCGGGGCAGCGAGGTAATCGCGGGCTCGGCCGCCGCCCTGCCCCAGCGGCCCCAGGATTTCCCCCACAGCTCCATCCCGACGGACAGGGGAAGGGGCTGGGGCTGGTCTCCCCCCGCCAAAGGGCAAGGAGTTTGGGGGTCATCATCTCCACGGGGAGGGGCTGGGACCCGCACCGGGCCGAGGAGGGGTGTCCCCAGTGGTTCTGGGCAGCAAGTGACTGGATCCCAGCCGAGGGGGACAGGCAGGGGTAGTACAGCACATAGGCACCCTCAGAGGCGGCGTGGTTCCCACCCCCAATTCCCTGAAAGGGCCAGGGCGCCCCAGCCCCAATTCCTCTAAAGGGTCAGGAAAGGTTCACGGGATCCCACCCCCCCAATTCAGCAAAAGGGCCAAGGGATCCCACCCCCAATTCCCCTAAAAAGCCTGGGAAGGGACTGGGTATCCCTCTTCACCCCACAGGGTTAGGGAGGGGAAGGGACTTGGGAACCCCTCCCCAAAGAGCTACGGATTTTCAAATGGCATTGGCCCTTCCTTCATTCAGATGATTAACATCCTTTCCCATAAAAGTGGTCTGACTGATTGGGGGTGCTTCACACTCATAGTAACAGTCAGTTTAAAGGGGTATCTATCCGTCCCAGTCTCCGTGATGTGACGGGGGGGGGAGGTGCATCCCTCCACAGGTAATGTGCATATCAACTGAATCGTGGGGGGTGGGGAAGGTTACTGTTATCGAGGAGAGACCTGGAAGCAACAGGCAGCTCCAGGAGGAGAGAGGCAGCCCTATCCCCGCTGTCAGCAGCCTCTCCAAGAATGCATTTCCGGCTCCTAACTCAGACGGAGCCAGGAAATACATTATTTACCAAATGAAGCCCATTTGACTCTTGATTGTTTTGGCTGCAAAGTTATTAATATTTTGATTATGATCCAACGTGGGACCGTACAAGATGCTCATCGTTTCTGCTGTTGAGCTGAATATGACACTAGTTGTAGCTTGTGCTTTATTTACAGCCTGAGTCTATGGGACAGCTTGCTTGCTATTAACTTTCACATCTTGGCATGTCAGCTCTCGTGTTGCTAAGGAACTAGTGAAATTATTCACGTGTAAGTATAATGGGAGATTATGGGGTCAAATTTTGTGCTGATTTATGCCCTGTATGACAGTCACATAGGGCCTAAGTCAGTGCAGAATCAGGTGCCAGGGCATAAAGACTTGTTTTTTATTTTTCTGAGTTTCAGTGGTTAATATAGAGGTTTATAATTCCTAGTATTTTGTTTCCATCAATACAAAAGTTCTGCTTGAAAAAAATGTTAGTTTCATGTTTACAATATATTAGCTGTGCTAAGTTTACAAGTAAAAGGATTCCCCCCCCCCCCCCCCCTCATAACTGCGTTCCCTGCAAAATCATCCTTGCTATCTCAAGTTGAATGTTATGGAAGGTATTACACTTGACTGAATACAAACCAGGAGCAATCAGTTGGGTAGGAAGGTGTCGTTTTTTACACAGTTGCTTTTCAGAGGAGAACCACATCTTGAATATTTGCATTAGCAGGACATGCAGAACATAAATGTTGGATAATTTTTATTCAGTGTAAACTGACTGTAGAAACTTTAGATTTATAACTGTTGATAAATACAATCATGATCATTTTTCATAACTTTAGGAACTAGTTGCTAGATAGAAAGGACAACAAGAAAATTACATCGGTTGTCCTCAAGTACAACATTTCATCTTTTCTCTTTGCAGAGGATTTCAAGTGCAGGGAAAAAGTCAAAGGATTATTGACATTTACTGATTTAAAATTGAGTCCTTTAAGACTTAAATGTAGGATCGTTTGCAGTTTAGACATTGTATAACAGGTGTCTTAATTCTAAACTACCAAGGATAGTAAGTTTATATAACAAGACAATTGTATAATCACATAGGAGATAAGCCACAGGGAGCTTGAGAGAGGAGGTGGAGAGTGAGATGTTGGAAGGAAGGGCTTAAAGGAGAGAGGAGAGAACTTGAATTCAGTCTTGGATATGACAGCAACACTGAGTCCTAGAGCCAAGCATCAGCACTATGCAAGCAGTTAGTCTGAAGGGTCTTGTGCAACTGGAAAGAGGTCTGGAGGAGTGCAAGGCTGACAATAAATAAATGGAGATATCCTATCTCCTAGAACGGGAAGGGACCTTGAAAGGTCATCGAGTCCAGCCCCCTGCCTTCACTAGCAGGACCAAGTACTGTTTTTGCCCCAGATCCCTAGGTGGCCCTCTCAAGGATTGAACTCACAACCCTGGGTTTAGCGGGCCAGTGCTCAAACCACTGAGTTATCTCCTCGTGCTGTCTGTGGCCTTGTCAACAGCAAGAATATTGACGAGAAAAGATTTTCCTGTGCAGGATATTAGTGCCTGAAAATAGAATCTAAGCTCTGAGAACTCATTGCACAGCTGTACAAAGTCAAAATTGTTGAAACTGTGTCAAAAAGGACAACTGGTACTCAAAGGCTAGAAAATCTTCATGTTCCAAGACTACTTTTGCCAGGTGTAGAAAGAGTGAAGTGTCTCTATGGGGGTTAAATTCGGTGGCTCTAACGGATTACTACATCCTAAATTTGTAGCTGTGCTCTGTGCAGATTTGCCAGGAAATACCAAGGGCTTTGCTATAATGGATGTAATTATTTGAATGAGTAACTCCTCCACCATTCACAGATGAGGTAGTGGATCCTCCCTCCCACTGCTAGCCCTATATGATAACCTCTTCTCTGGGCAACATGCCATGGTCTCGCCTCTGCCAGCCTGCTTTCCTGATTGCTGTTTCGTGGCCTACAAAAGTGTCTGCCAATAGGGTGAGGCAGGTGACAGAGAGACTGCTAGTCATGGGAGAAAGAGAGGTAGGATGCTAGATCAGCATCCTGAATTAATCCCACCTGACAAGGAAAAACTTCCTTCTTCATTTCCTAGAAACCTTATTAAAACCCTTAAGAGCTGGTTAGTCCTTAAGGTGATGGACTCTTTTAGCCAGTATCCTAAGTGTTAATGGAGAATTAACAGGATTTGAATTGTGCTCTTTAATCATTGGTACTGGGACCTGTGATGATGGGCACACAGGGAAGAACAGGAAACTGAAGTTAACAATGTTGTTGTTGTTGATATTACTTATTATTTGTATTAGCATAGTGTCTAGGAGCCCTAGTCATGCACCAGGACCCCTTGTTCTGTAAAACACTGCTTCTAGCCTACCCTGCAGAGTGGAAGGGCTGTGTAGGTGAAAGTTTGTACCTCCATGTTGGTAAAGGTGCCCTCTGGTTCGGAGCTTCTGGGAGCTGGTAGTTATTGTGCCTGAAAATTAGGGTGACCAGATGTCCCGATTTTGTAGGGACAGTCCTGATATTTGGGGCTTTTTCTTATATAGGCTCCCATTACCCCCCCACCTCCATCCTGATTTTTCACACTTGCTGTTTGGTCACCCTACTGAAAATGGAGCTGAAGGCCTTACTGCTGTTGGGATGCACATGGGAGGATATTTTCCTTTCTGCTGGCTGGGCAGGTGGCTCATGCAGCAAGGCATACTACTGCCTCATTCTACATATCACAGCCAGAGATTTCCTGATGTGGATACGTCACCTCCAGAGCACTGCTGCTCTGGAAAAATCAATCCTTAGCCTTCACAGGAAGGGAGAAGATTCCATGCAATAGGAGTCAGTTGCTGATACGGGACAACATAGGGAGGCTGGAGCAAGTTGTTCTTGACCCCAGCTAGAGTAATTGAATAATTGTATTGAATAATGCTTTGGACAGTGCTATGTTTTAAAAAGGCTATATTCATCCCATGAATCTGTAAGCCCATGGGGCCATGCTCGAACACAGCCAATGCTCCTCGTACACATTATAAAGGGGTACTTTGTCTTGTACTATCCATTGTTCCTGCTTGCTTACCCTATTTTAGTCTTTATCAGGCTAATATACATAACAGACAGTACAATGGAGAAAACAGAGGAAAAAATTAAAAGGAGGTTGGGAGTAGGGTTTTTTTTGTTTTGTTTTGTTTTTTTTCCTTTTTTTCCTTTTTCTTTTTTTCCTCCAAAGGTTTAGGCACTTAACTTCCATTGACTTTCATTGGAAGTTAGGTGTCTTTAACAGTCTTCACCTCTATTCCTGCACAAAGGTTTTATGGCCTAGAGCCTTCTTAAGTAACAAAAAAGGAAATATAGGATAAGGCATTCAGAATCCTATGAAACAGCCTCATAGAAACCTGCCCTGTCTTCTTAAATGTTGTCTCTCTGGCCTCAGAGACATTTTAACTGCTCATCCTCTTCTGAAACTCAGGGGTGGTCTACACTACGAGGGTGATCGATATAAGTTACACGACCACAGCTACGTGAACATAGCTGAAGTCGACATACTTAGAGCTACTTACCATGATGTCTTCACTGCGGTGTGTCCTCCCGTCGATTCCACTTGCGCTTCTCGTTAAGGTGGAGTACCGGAGTCGATGCTAGAGCGATTGGCGGTCGATTTATCACATCTATACTAGACACGATAAATCGACCCCTGCTGGATCAATCGCTGCCCGTCAATCCAGCTGGTAGTGTGGACAAGCCTTCAGTGCCAAGAAAAATAGCTCAGCTCCTTTCTCATACTTCCTTTGGTTAGTTCCCCAAAATATGTAGATAATTCCATGTAAGGTGTTAATGAGAACCACCTCCCTCCAAACCTGCCCCTTGCCTTGTGGGTTTGTGTATTGAAGAATGTTTCATAACAAAACCCTCTGTTATAACCCAAAGTAATTACCCATGTCTTGGTTTCACATCTGCTATTTCCTCCCACCTCTTTAATGGTTCTCCTATTTTCCTTAATGGCTCTGTTTATACAAAGGTCTGAGCCACATAAGATCTATTATTCTTTCCTGGTGACACCTAGCTACAAGATAAGATGGGTCAGATAGAATTGTTATGAGTAATTTGCATTCAGATATAGGTCTGTGACTGTCCCACTTCTGTGTGGGATGGGATTTTGTCAAATTCAGGCATGAGCCAAGTAAATGAGTTCTCTGCTCTAATCAAATCAGATTAACAATAGCTAATGGTAAACTTAAAAACAAAAAGTTTTGGAAGAAATATAGACCTTCATGTTGGGGTTCGAGCCAACTTGCAGCTAGTGGGGAGGGAACTTTCCCTGGGAGCAGGTTATCCCATAACTGTCTAGTACTGCAGGACTTCTTCCTCTGAAGCAGCTAGTGCTAGTCGCTGCCAGAGACAGGATACTGGAGATGAACCCCTGGTCTGATCCAGTATGGTAATTATTCCTATAGAACAATTCTAATATTACATAGAAAAATATATACAAAACTCACTTGCGGGTTCGTTGTGACACATGTTCTATTGATTTAGAGTTGAGATTACTCAGCACCTCATAAGATTGGGACCTTGCTTTGATAATGGGATGAAAGATGAATTTACAGTCAAGGCATGTGACTGGAATCAGGAGACATCTGTTCTGTTCCTGGCTCTGTCACAGATCCTACGCAAATCACTTAACCATTTTATGCCTCAATTTCCTCATATGTGTAATAGAGGTAAGGATAGAAAATTGCAAAGTTAAATTTAATGTTTGTAAGGTGCTTTGAGATCCTCAGATGAAATACACTACAAGAGTGCACAGTAGTGTCAGTATTCTGAGTTAGTAAGAACAACAGAAACCCTTATTTTTGTAAAAAAAAATCCATCTGGCTAGTAGCCTAAAAAGCAAATCACGGACCCCGTTGAAATGCAGTGTCATACAAAATGTTACTGCAATGACAATTACTGTAAAGGAAGTGCTGTCTTCTGCAAAGTGAATTGACTCAGTGTGCTGACCTGAGGCAGCATGACAACACACTAATGATGGGGTTTCAGTTGTGATTATAAAAAGAAAAGAAAAAGTCTGGAGAAAGAATAGATGGAGAGAAGACAGTTTTATGGGAAAACCGAAGGGCCAAGAGACCAAGGAGGAGGGGAAGTAATTAAACCTCATTTCAACTCACTTTTTCTCTAACTTTTCAGTCTGGCAACTAGTCAAGTCTCTGCATGTTTGCCTCCAGCTTGCTGGAAAAAAAGACAAGAATGGCTCTATATCTGTCTCCTTGAAACCCTCTCTATCAGCCCTGTACAACTTACTGGTTCCCTGGACACCTGGGCTTTTCACATGAAAGCCAGGTAACATAACTCTTTGCCCCCTCAAATGGATTCTTCCCCTCTATTTACCCCGATATTTGTGTGCGTGTGTTTTATATATTGTGACGGCAGCTTCTGCCATAGCATCTGACTGCCTCATCATACATTTTTACAACAGGCCTACAAAGTTTCAAGTCATTCTTATTTTATTTATTTAGGTCTATAAAAATGCTAAAATGGGGGCTAATACATGTGCCAAGGATGGATAGAGCATATGCTCTATGTGGGGTATCATTAGCATAGTGATGACACTTGCCCCTACCCCAAAAAACATGCCATCCCTCCTCCTCCCCACCCCATTTTATTTTTAAAAGCATTTCAGTTCCTTTTTGAAGTGCAGTAGTGCATTGTGTTATGAAAAGTCATTGTGTACAAATGGTACCCTCTTACTCAATGCATCTGCTTCCTCTGTGTGTTCTAGGTCAGATCTGCTGACTTTGGTGACCAAAATAAGTTGTTTCCATGACTGACTCTTGTAGTCATTAGTCCTGATTAGCCAACACAGGTATGGACGAGGGAGCTGAATTCTATTCCCATCAGCAGGGCTGTTTGCTAAGGCCTGGACTACACTTAAAAATTAGATTGACCTAGCTACGCCATTCGGGGCTGTGAACATTTCATGCCATGAGTGCCATAGTTAGGTTGATTTAACTCCTGGTGTAGATGCAACTAGATCGACGGAAGAAATCTTTTGTTGACCTAGTTACTGCCTCTCAAACTACACTGATGGAAAAGCCCCTTTCCTTGCTATAGGAAGTGTCTACGTTATAGTGGCACAGCTGCACTACTGTAGCTGTGCTGCTGTAGCAACTGTAGTAATGTAGACATACCCTAAGTTTCAGTCATGGCAGACAATGAGGGTTGCACAGATGTCACTGAGAACAGAATTTGCTCTGCAGTGCACCAGTAGGTTTTGAGCAGCTGATGTCAAGTTAACTTTCCGGGTGGAATTTCAGCTGTTGAGTGAATTTGAGTCATATTAGCAGGAGTAAGCAAAACCCAAGAGCAAATCAGACTCCAAGTGTATCAACTTGTACTTCCTGTTCGCTAACCGTTTAACGGGGGGGGGGGGGGGTTCAATTCAGTATATTGGCACTACTGCCAGTGATGAGAGAGAGCCTTTTCCTCTTATACAGTTATATTTACAGCAGGGAACCTTTATTTTACTTAAAATTGTCATCACCACTTAAGGTGACAAGACAGTCAGTGAAAAAGCCTCCTTCAAACTGAAACCAGTCCTGTAGCAAGCTGAGGGAGTTCCTAGGATGACTATTTATATCTGCTTTCACTGTTACTGGCTCTTTGGGTCACCCAGGACAGAGAAATAATCTCTTTGATCTCTCTATTTCTAGTTGTAAAAGCGCAGCGTGTTATGGAGGGTGAATCAGCGTGAGGCCAGTCTGTCCCCTGTTATAATCCCTTGTAACTACAAAATCATTAGTCACAAGGGTAAGGTGAATGGAAAGGTCTAAATGTATTCTTGTATTCTAATACTCTTATCTGAAGAAAGATGGATGGGAATAAGCAGGTGTGTTTCAGTACAGGGGTTCTGAACTATTTTCATAGCTTGGGCCTCTCTGTAGATTGGAGATTGTTCTGATGGCTCCTCTCCTCCCGTTTACAATGGCATAACAGCCTTATTGGCCTTGTTCACCAGCTGTGCTCCATCTGTCCCCTGTGAACCATCTGTCTTCGAAACATACTTTTGGCTATTTGGAGAGTAAATGCTGGGCTAGGTAGAAAGAGCATTGGCAGTGCTTTTTCAGTAAAGGAAAGCAAAAGTCTTTAATAAAAACTGTACAGCAAAAATGGCATCAGGTAATAATTTACCTGGGGTGCAAACTAACTATGAAAAATGGATGTATTAAGTAGCCAGTCTTTTTCCTTGGGATGCCAATGCCTCTTGGAAACCTATCTGCTGTTTGACTTGTTGTATGACTTCGTTTGGAAGCCTGGCCTTCCAGGATATATAACTAGTTTCCCCTGCAGCTTTGTATCAAAACATGACTGCTTTCCTCGGGGCTTGCATGGTGAAGACGCAGCTACTGAATGAGGGCAGGTTCTATGTGAAGATGAGCAGCATTTACCAAACCTGAGCAGGGAAATACTTTGAATATCTAGGACGTTATAAGGACGTAGCGATCTGTTATGGAATAGCGTTTTCTTGTTCCAAGTTATATATACACACATGCACAGAGTTAAATCCAGCCAGCTTGCAAAAATTGTTGCTTAGCTCTAAAAGGGGAGGAATGATGGTTCCTTAGTGGCTAAAACATTGGGCTAGGAGACAGGAGATGTAGGTTTTATTCCAGTGGTTCTCAAACTTTTGTACTGGTGACCCCTTTCACATAGCAAGTCTCTGAGTGCGACCCCCCCCCCCCCGCCCCTTATAAATTAAAAACACTTTTTAATATGTTTAACATCATTATAAATGCTGGAGGCAAAGCAGGGGTTGGAGGCTGACAGTTCGTGACCCCCCCATGTAATAACCTTGTGACCCCCTGAGGGGTCCCAACCCCCAGTTTGAGAACCCCAATTTATTCCAAGATATATTACAGACTCACTGGACAAAGTCATTTAACCTCTCTTTGCCCATAACCCAGACAATAGCTGCCTTCCAAGGGTGTTGATTTTGACTGTAAACTACTCTGAGATTCTTTGATAGAAGGCACAATAGATGGGCAAAAAGTGGTAATTGGGTTAGTACAGTTTTTAAAAAGTTGTTGATTAACTAGAAGGAAATAGAATGAAGTAGGTAAACTTTACATTAGTCTCTTCATTAGGTCAGCTCAGTCCTAAAAGCTATTCAAAAAGCAGCTTATGTGGTTTGAACACAGTGGGTAAAAATATCTGTTGCTCCCAGCATAACAAAACTGAAGCCAATAAATGTGGGATAAACTTTCAACCTTCTAACTGCATTAGTATTCTTATGCAGTGTGTTAACATTGTAGTGCAGTGAAAGATCTTGTTTCTTTTCATGCCTCAGAGCTTTTTATAATTGTCTTCTAGCAGCTCTTAGTATGAATTTATTTTGTTACAAATGATCTGAGGGTGATGGTGACATAGCATTAGTTTGCAAAAAGAACAGGAGTACTTGTGGCACCTTAGAGACTAACAAATTTATTAGAGCATAAGCTTTCGTGGACTACAGCCCACTTCTTCGGATGCATATAGAATGGAACATATATTGAGGAGATATATATACACACATACAGAGAGCATGAACAGGTGGGAGTTGTCTTACCAACTCTGAGAGGCAATTAAGTAAGAGAAAAAAACTTTTGAAGTGATAATCAAGATAGCCCAGTACAGACAGTTTGATAAGAAGCAAGTGTGAGAATACTTACAAGGGGAGATGGATTCAATGTTTGTAATGGCTCAGCCATTCCCAGTTCTTATTCAATCCCGAGTTGATTGTATCTAGTTTGCATATCAATTCCAGCTCAGCAGTCTCTCATTGGAGTCTGTTTTTGAAGTTTTTCTGTTGTAAGATAGCCACCCGTAGGTCTGTCATTGAATGGCCAGACAGGTTAAAGTGTTCTCCCACTGGTTTTTGAGTATTATGATTCCTGATGTCAGATTTGTGTCCATTAATTCTTTTGCGGAGAGACTGTCCGGTTTGGCCAATGTACATGGCAGAGGGGCATTGCTGGCACATGATGGCATATATCACATTGGTAGATGTGCAGGTGAACGAGCCCCTGATGGTTATGGCTGATGTGATTAGGTCCTATAATGATGTCCACATATCTATTCAAGTGACAGAGTTGGCATCGGGCTTTGTTACAAGGATAGGTTCCTGGGTTAGTGGTTTTGTTCAGTGATGTGTGGTTGCTGGTGAGTATTTGCTTTAGGTTGGGGGGGTTGTCTGTAAGCGAGGACAGGTCTGTCTCCCAAGATCTGTGAGAGTAAAGGATCATCTTTCAGGATAGGTTGTAGATCTCTGATGATGCGCTGGAGAGGTTTTAGTTGGGGGGTGAAGGTGACAGCTAGTGGTGTTCTGTTATTTTCTTTGTTGGGCCTGTCTTGTAGGAGGTGACTTCTGGGTACTCGTCTGGCTCTGTCAATCTGTTTTTTCACTTCAGCAGGTGGGTATTGTAGTTTTAAGAATGCTTGATAGAGATCTTGTAGATGCTTGTCTCTATCGGAGGGATTGGAGCAAATGCGGTTACATCTTAGAGCTTGGCTGTAGACAATGGATCGTGTGGTGTGTCCTGGATGGAAGCTGGAGGCATGTAGGTAAGTGTAGTGGTCAGTAGGTTTCCGGTATAGGGTGGTATTTATATGACCATCGCTTATTAGCACAGCAGTATCCAGGAAATGGACCGCTTGTGTGGATTGATCTAGGCTGAGGTTGATGGTGGGATGGAAATTATTGAAATCATGGTGGAATTCCTCAAGGGCTTCCTTTCCATGGGTCCAGATGATGAAGATGTCATCAATGTAGAGCAAGTAGAGTAGGGGCATTAGGGGACGAGAGCTAAGGAAGCGTTGTTCTAAGTCAGCCATAAAAATATTGGCATACTGTGGGGCCATGCGGGTACCCATAGCAGTGCTGCTGACTTGAAGGTATATATTGTCCCCAAATGTGAAATAGTTGTGGGTGAGGACAAAGTCACAAAGTTCAGCCACCACACTGATCCAGGAACCTATCCTTGTAACAAAGCCCGATGCCAACTCTGTCCACATATCTATTCCAGTGACATCATCATAGGACCTAATCACATCAGCCATACCATCAGGGGCTCGTTCACCTGCACATCTACCAATGTGATATATGCCATCATGTTCCAGGAATGCCCCTCTGCCATGTACATTGGCCAAACCGGACAGTCTCTCCGCAAAAGAATTAATGGACACAAATCTGACATCAGGAATCATAATACTCAAAAACCAGTGGGAGACACTTTAACCTGTCTGGCCATTCAATGACAGACCTGCGGGTGGCTATCTTACAACAGAAAAACTTCAAAAACAGACTCCAACGAGAGATTGCTGAGCTGGAATTGATATGCAAACTAGATACAATCAACTCGGGATTGAATAAGAACTGGAAATGGCTGAGCCATTACAAACATTGAATCTATCTCCCCTTGTAAGTATTCTCACACTTGCTTCTTATCAAACTGTCTGTACTGGGCTATCTTGATTATCACTTCAAAAGTTTTTTTTCTCTTACTTAATTGGCCTCTCAGAGTTGGTAAGACAACTCCCACCTGTTCATGCTCTCTGTATGTGTGTATATATATCTCCTCAATATATGTTCCATTCTATATGCATCCGAAGAAGTGGGCTGTAGTCCACGAAAGCTTATGCTCTAATACATTTGTTAGTCTCTAAGGTGCCACAAGTACTCCTGTTTTTTGTGGATACAGACTAACATGGCTGCTACTCTGAAACCAGTCATTAGTTTGCTTTATTCATTACATGGCAAGAGGTAACTGGGTGATAATCCACGTGAGACCCATGTAGTTATGACTGTCTGTTAAAGCACAGTAAAAATGTCCATCCTCCTTCTTCCAAATCAAATAAAATAATATAACAGAACAGTGAAGTTATAGCTGCTGCTTCTCATTAAAGTAAGGGTCAGAGAAATTAATGAAAAGATGGACTATATTCTAAGAAGTTCACATGCTGGATCAATTTAATTCCTGATGTAGTTCCACAGGCTTCCACTTTCCTCTTAGTCAGCATCTATCAGGCCTACCTGTGGTCCCTCCTCTTTTTCTCCCTGCCTGTTGCTGGTTGACTTGATCGGTTTGCGTGAATTCTGCTACCTTATCTTGACCACTGACAATCTTAACTAATTCTGTGGCTACTCATAACTGTTAGCACCTCGCAGCCTTTAACATATTTATCCTCACAATACACATGTGAGTTGGGACGTGCCCTGCTACAATCTCCATTTTATAGATGGGGACCTGAGGCATGCAGAGACCGAGGGTGGGATCTACAAATATATTTAGGTGCCTAAGTCCTGTTGTAGGTGCCATTGTGACCCACAAAACTCTCTCTCAGCTGCTGCCTAACTTGTGGGCATCTACACTTGCTCAACACCTATGTTTTTGCATTGAAAGTTCTGTAGGGGCCCATGTTTTTGTCTCTGAGCATGTTCACTACTGCCTCACTCTAGGCGCCTGAATGCCTATCTCCCACCTAAGCCCTGGGGTGACCCAGGAACTGGGGGGAAGATAGGCAGAGCTGCATGTGAGGCCTGATCCAGTAGGCATGCTTAGAGACCACTTAACTCCACAAAGCCGTTAGCCCAGGGGTTAGGGTACTAACGCAGGATGTGGGAGACCACAGGTTCAAGTTCCCCCATCTGCCTGATGTGGAGAGGAGATCTGAACAGGAATCTGCCACCTGTTAGGTGAGAGTTCTAACCGCTGGGCTGTGGGATATTCTGATGTGGGGCTCCCTCAGTCTCTCCTGTTGAAGTTGTTCTACTTAATGTTATTCAATTATTTAATTAAACCGGACAGAGAAAGAGTTAAAATCTCTCTATAGTCCAGTGGTTAGGGCACACACCTGAAAGGTGGCAATTCCTGTTCAGATCTCTTCTCCTTATCAGGGTCTCCCACATCCTGGGTGAGTATCCTAACCATTGGGCTGAAGTTATAAAGGAGCGCAGCATCTTCATCTAACTCCCCCTCCTCCCTCTTCCGTGGGACTGTTTTGTGGAGTTAAGTGGCCTCTGAGCATGCCTGCCAGATCGGGCCACACATGCGACTTAGGCGGAGGAGCGCCTGTCATCCCCCAGCTTGGGGATCACTAGTGGAGATAAGCACCTCCCTGCAGCCCGGACTTAGGTGCCTATCTCCAAGAGTTTTGGAGTGATAGTTGTGTTAGTCTGTATCAGCAAAAAGAACAAAGAGTACTTGTGGCACCTTAGAGACTAACAAATTTATTTGGGCAAGAGAGGGGCAGGGTTTACCATGTACCCCTCTTGTTGGCATCTCCCATTGGTTAGCTGACCCGGCTCCCCACCTAGTGTGCTGGCTTCTGTGGATCACGTTCTAGGGTGCCTGTCTCTTCCCCCCATTCATTGTATAGGAACCTCAGTGCCTAACTCAGGCTTTGTGAACCCCAGCGTTGTTCCTGTGATTTTTTTTTTTTTTTTTTTTTTTTTTCTCTAGGCACCTAAAAGTTAGGCTTTGCAATATTCAGTGTCACAATGCCTAAGTGCCTTCGCCAAGATCTCACAGAAAGTCTTTTGCAGAGCAGGGAGCTGGATCCCGGTCTCCTGAGTTCAGGGCTAGCATCCTACCATTCCTCTTGACCTGTCTTCCACCTTGCAGTCCTTCCAGATCTGACTGTCCTTCCAACATACTAGAGAGACAAAGTGGGTGAGGTAATATCTTTTTGGGGGGCCAATTTCTGTTGGTGAAAGAGACAGGCTTTCAAGCTTACACAGAGCTCTTCTTCAGGTTCTGCTTCTTCCAACATACTGTCGGCTCATTGCCAACACAAGATCAAACGGGCAAAGGTATTTCTCCCAAATTCCCGTGAATTCCCTGGCAAATAGTGCAGTAATTAAGATCTGCATTATTTTTGCAAATTTTCCAAACAAATTTGGTTCACCTGTGTTTCTTTCTGTGGCTTTCTGCAACAAAGTGATTGTTACCAAACCTAAAGATCAAGAACATTGTTGGTCACAGAAATTATTCAAAATAAAGAATAAATTGGAGAAAAATGTAATCTCTTCTTAGACAATTTGTGAATAGAAAGAAGCAAACTTCAGCTAATAAAATTTCTGTTCCTACAGCCCTTGTAAGACATGGCCTATGCTGGTTGATGCATGCTTTGTTAGGTGAGTAGGGAGAGAGCCCTGCTCTTACGCATCTTAGGAGCTCTGCAGCCCCAAAGGCTGTTACTGGAGATATCTCCCCTCTGGACATCATACGAAACTGCATTTTAGTGTTTTCCAGCCAAATTATTCAAGATTGTGAAATTTGCATGTATTACCTCTTTTGATTTACAAAAAAGTTTAGAAGTCACAAAATGGGGAAACTCCTTGAAAAAGCTATATTAAGATTAAGGTTGTGTGGGTGCAGCACTCAAGTGGGGAAAATGACAAAGTTAAGGTTGTGCCCTATCATGTGAGGTGCTGAAGACATTCAGCCATGTTGGTACACGTGACAGGTTGAGGGTACTCAGTACATTTCCTGATCAAGCACTAAATCAGACTTGTTCTCTTCCATATTTCTTTGCCGGTTTCTCTACTGGAATCTACCAAATAGTCAGCAAATGAGGTCACATTTGTGCACTGTTGCCTATCACTTTAGCTGAGAGAGGGCAATAAAGAGAGACTTAGAAAATGATGCGGTGTGCTATCACGAGCCCTTCCAAGCTTCCTCCTAGAAAAGATACCATTTCAGTCTGACAGCTGTCAGGGATGCTGATTACTTTCAAGTGTTGTAACCATCTTCATTGCAGTGTATGGAGTGGGGGTGTTCCTGCAGCTGTATGCTTTATAAGATTTTCCAATTCCAGACAGACACTTTTTATCTCCTCTCGCTGCGCTCTCCATGTTTTGAGAGAGCTGTGACGAGATAAACTCAGGAGCCTTGCACCCTATCAGCTGAACAATGGCTGCTTGCTCTTTTCTCTTCTCTGCTTCACCCAAAGATGGTTGATAGATGTGTGTGATGTTGGCTGCTACTTTGAAGAGAAGGATTCTAGAAGTTGCATTTGAACCTGTCTATAGTATGGTATAAGGAACTGTGATGGGTAATTTATAAGTATCTGCTTCTTTTGCTCAACTAGCAAAATACTAAAAATAATCCAGGTTGTATTTCCACCATTGACCCCTATTTATAAGCATTAATTTACAGCCATACTACCTCCCACTCTGAACTCATTTCCTGTCATACGCTAAGCAAGGTCGGCTGGATCAATACTTGGAAGGGAAACCTCCAGGGAGAAAACAGGTGCTGTAAGAAGTGGTGTTGATAGCATTCTGCTGAGTGAGTGCCCAGCTCTAAGGCATGCTAAGGGGGTGCTCTGATTTGGGTGAGAAGTAAAACCACATCCTTGATCACTTGTGCTCAATACAATTCCCTGGCATTTTTTTGTGGTTGCAAGAACCATGTTGTTATTAATCTTAGAGTCCTGGACATGATTTCAAAATTGAGTAATTTAAATTCTGCATTCCTTTATAAAACAAATTCCCTACTGTTTATATGGCTGTAGGTTTTTTTTTCTTCACTTAAGCTGTTGTGCAGTGTTGTTTTGTGCTGTTTTTAAACAGTTGTCATGTTTTACTCCAGAAGTAGCTACCTTTCCGGGTCAGCGAGAAGGGAACCCTGCCATTGGAGATGTTTAGCACCTTGTAGGACCCAAAGTTTGTTTGTATGAAGGGTGATATATAAATGTAAGGTCATTGTTATTATCCTTATTGATACACATAGGAAACTGTCAAAGTCGCTGCAATGTGGAGATGCCACAAGACCTTGCAGGAAATGTTAGGAGATGTGCATGACACAGAATTGTTTCCTACCACTTTCTGTCTAATAGAATTTTGCAGGAATATTACACATCTCATCCTAGAGGCTTTCGCCACCACTACCATGTCACATCAAGAGGCACACAATGCCAATCACTGAACAGCATGTTTGCCTATAAAATATAGTAATGTCTTCCAAGACAGCAGTTTTATGTCAGCACATCTAGTAGCACAGTACTCCCTGTGCCTGCCATGGTACTAGGTACCATGGCAGGCACAGGTTCAGTCATGACTAGGGCCCTACCAAATTCACGGCCTTGAAAAACGCATCATGGACTTTGAAATTTGGTGTCCCCCCATGAAATCTGTATAGTATAAGGTAAAAGCACACAAAAGACCATATTTCGTGGGCGAGACCAGCATTTCTCAAATTGGAGGTCCTGACGCAAAAGGGAGTTGCAGGGGGGTCGTAAGATTATTTTAGGGGAGTTGTGGTATTACCACCCTTACTTCTGTGCTGTCTTCAGAGCTGGGTGGCCGGAGAGTGGCGGCTGTTGGGCAGTCATCCAGCTCTGAAGGAGGCGCCTCGCCAGCAGCAGTGCAGAAATAAGGGTGGCAATACCATACAATGTCACCCTTACTTCTGTGCTGCTGCCTTCAGAGCTGGGTGGTCGGAGAGTGGCAGCTACTGACCAAGGGCCCTGCTCTGAAGGCAGCAGTGCAAAAGTAAGGGTGGCAATACCATACTATGCCATCCTTACTTCTGCACTGTTGCAGGCGGTGGCATTGCCTTCAGAGCTGGGCTCCCGGCCAGCAGCCGTTGCTCTCCAGCTTCCCAGCTCTGAAGGCAGCGCCACTGCCAGCAGCAGCACAGAAGTAAGGCTAGCAGTACTTCAACATCCCCCACCCCCTTCCCACTCCTTTTTGGGTCAGGATCCCTACAATTACAACACTGTGAAATTTCAGATTTAAATAGCTGAAATAATGAAATTAATGATTTTTAAAACACCGTGACTGTGTAGGGTGACCAGATCACCCAAGTCAAATATCGGGACGTGGGGGGAGTGGGGGGAAGGTGACGCCGGGGGGGCGGGGCCAAAAAAACAAAAACAAAAACAAAAAAACAACAAAACCCTTCCTTCCTCCGCAAGCGCTGGAGGGAGGCCCGGGAGACTCAGAGGGAGCGCGGGGCCGGGGTGAGTAAGAGTCCGGCCTGGCCCCTAGCAGGCAGGACTCAGTTGGGTGGTTGGGAGAGGAGGGGGGCGGCCCGCGGGGCCAGGCGGCGGCTGTTGTTCTCCCCCCTGGGCAGCGGGACTCGGGAGCAGCCGCTGCTGCAGCTCCCACTGCCGCGGGGGAGGAAGCGGCCATGGCGCTTGGCGGCTGCGGCTCTGGCGCCCCCGAACCACCCGAGCCGGGGCCTGCTGTGGGAACCCAGCAGCGCACATGCTGCGCCCAGCCCCTGGCCACGCGCGTCTGGGCTGCTGCCCAGCTGGTGCTACCCCGCGGCGGCCCCGGAGCGGGGGCAGCAGCCCCCAGCCCCCCCGTCCCGCAGGGGAACGAACGGGGCTGGGCTGCCGATGCCTCCGCCCCGGGGCCGCCGCGGGATAGTACCAGCTGGGCAGCAGCCCAGACGTGACTGGCCAGGGACTGGGCGCAGCGTGCGCGCTGCTGGGTCCCCGCAGCAGGCCCCGGCTCNCGTTAAAGCGCTGTGGCAGTACTTTAACGTCATTGCCCCTTTTGCCTTCCCTGTAGGCCCTGCTGGTAGGGCAGCGACATTAAAGCGCTGCCACAGCTCCCTCCCCCCCCCCCCATCAGTATTTCCCTGTACTTAAACTAGGAAGTAACACTGACCTCAGGGATTGTGGTGTGTTAACTTCTGGTAAATGTCAGTTTATAAATGGAAACCCCTGCAAATCCATCTGTACAAGGATGTCAGTTGTCTTTAAAAAGATAGATAAGAATCGGCCAAGTTTACAGATGCGGAAATTGAGGCACAAAGAGCAACTTGCCCAGAGTCACACAGTATGTTTGTGGTAAAGCCAGGAATAGAACCCAGGAGTCCTGATGCCCTTTCCCCTTTTGCTGTACATTTGAACCTTTGAAAAGACTTGACTCAGGCGTGTCCAGTTGTCATATTATGTCAATTCAAATAATGTAATTTGTAGCTAGTTCATCACATGAATTTAAAGGCTTATTGTTGTGATGACAAAATCTAGAATTTCTTTAGATTTACAAGAATGTAGGTAGTAATCTAAACGTGTAGAAAGGTGCCTTTAAGCTGAAATAGGCTATGTGTTTAAATCAAAGTCTGGATTTACCTCAGACATGTAATTTTGGAAATTTCCTGTTTGTCTGGAGATGGGGAGACACATTAGAATTTCATGCTTCTCAAAAGTAGGCTATAAAAGTGTTCAAACAATGGCATATTCTCCTTACCCCTGCTTTGGGGAAATATTTAAGTCTGTTAGCATTTGAACAATTGTGAAGGAGGTTGCTTAGGCTCCTGTTGTTTGTAAGTAGCTTTAACAAACATTATCGCCTGTTGTAATAAATATAAGTGATGTAACAGAGTATTTTCCTAAAAATACATCATTGTTAGCTGTGTACAATACAGAATGTGAGCTGTGTTGGCATTAAAACAATAATGAGATTGTTTTGTCTTGTCAGTATCTTCTGTTATAAATATTTACACTGTGTTTAAAAAAGACAAACTTTCAGTTTTCCCTGTAAATTGATGCATTTGTTTTAAAATTCTTCATTAGTTTTGTAAGATCAGTGCACAGCAAACACCCAGAGCTATTTCCTCTGGCTTACACAATTATTCATTTAACTCTTCACAGATTATGGTGGAGGAGGGGAAATAAATTAAAACTAGACGTAGACGTTGCTGTGCTGTATCATGTGACCTCCAATGTCAAGTTAAAAGTTTGCATGCAAATTTCCTTTACTAGTCTGTAAGTACTACTGGCAAGGGACATTCCCACCTTGAATCATTTGATTAGAGGAAATTGTATTTAAAGTTGCAGAGTCTCTTCCCGAGGTGGCAAATTTGATCATTTGGAAGGGAAATGAGCACTTTTGGTTTAGATGTTCTGAAGTCCTTTTCACTGTAGTGAGGTTTCTAAAAGTTCTCTTTCCCGACCTTTGTTTCTGTTCCTGAAAGAAGAAATATTATTCAGTTGGACTGTGACAACCTATAGGGGAATCATAATCTCTCTTTGCATGTGTGCTCTCTCTCTCTGCCCAACCCGCCGAATGACTGAGCGATTGCACTCCCGCAGTGTGTATTGACCCAGTTCCTCTTTCTCCTTTTGCAATTGCATTTATTTTCTTTGGTTTTATTCAGCCACAGCCAGAGGGCTTTGATCAACCTCTCCCATCCTGAGCCTTTGCTTGATTATGACTTGGAATGATGTTTCATGTCACTTCCCACAAACTCTCATCCACCTCCCTTTTTTCCCCCCCAGTCAGTGCCAGCTGGAAGGTCCTGCTTGAGAACAATGTAAGAGGCTTCCCACCTCACCAGGCCTGGATGCTTGAGCCCCTAATTCCCATTGCCCCCTGTGTGGCAGTGACTGGCACTAGCTTGTCCTATTGATCTTTTATGTATTATTTGTGAACCAAGGCTCAAGAATACCCCAGTATTTCTGGTTAGACCAAACAGAAAGCTGTTAATAGAACACAGGTTATATAGTAGCATGTTGATCCTGAGCAGCTTGAAATGGGTGATATTGGATTCAAGCAAATGGAGATATAATTACTGGCAATCAACATAGCTTCATGGAAACTAGGCCTTGTCAATCAAACTTCGTATCATTCTATGACCAGGTTAAAAGTTTGCTTGATAAAAGTAACTGTGTTGGCATAATAGACTTCTGCAAGAGTTAGCATTGCACAACAATCTGATTAAAGAATTAGCGCAATATAGAATCAATATGGCACATATTAAATGGATTATAAATTGGCTGATTGATCTCCAGCTGTACCTGGAGCTGTTAGTGGAGTCCCACAGGGATCAGTTCTCTGCCCAATATCATTCAATATTTTTACCAACGATCTGGAAGAAAATATGAAATCGTTGTTGTTGATGAAGTTTGCAGATTATACAAAGTTTGGTAGTGTGGTAAATAATGACATAGTCATTGGTGGGTACGGTTACCATATTTGAACTTTCAAAAAAGAGAACATTCCATGGGGGGGCAGTAGCCCCATCCCCTATCCACTCCCTCCACTTCCCGCCCCCTGACTGCCCCCCACAGAACCCCCAACCCATCCAACCCCCCCTGCTCTTTGTCCTCTGATCGCCCCCTCCGGGACCCTGCCCCTAACCGCTCCCCGGGACCCCACCCCCTATCTAAGCCTCCCTTCTCCTTATCCCTGAGTGCCCCCTCCTGAGACCTTCCCACCCTAACTGCCCCCCTAGGACTCCACCTCCTACCTGTCCCCTGACTGTCCTGACTCCTATTCATACTCTCGCCCCCTGAAAGCCCCCTGCCCCCAGAACCCCGGCCCATCCACCCCCAGGAACCCCCACCCCACCCTATCCAACCCCACTCCCGCTCCCTGTTCCCTGACTGCCCTGCCCCCTCTCCACACCCCTGCCCCCTGATGGGGGGCCCCCCCCAGAACTCCCCACTATCCAACCCCCCTGTTCCCTATCCTCTGACTGCCCCCCAGGACTCCCTGCCCCTTCTCCAACCCCCCAGCCCACTTACCGTTCCACTCAGACGAGCGTGTCTGGCTCCATCTGGAGTCAGACACGCTGCCGCAGACATGCTGCTGCGCTCCCCTGTGGAGCGCACAGCCCTGCCCCCCCAGAGCACTGCCGGCACGGCACGCTGAGGCTGTGGGGTTGCAAGGGAGGGGCTCTGGCTGCTGGAGGCCCCGATGCGAGCGTATCAATCCGGCCTGGCTGCTCTGGTAGCTGCGCCGCGCTCTGCATTGGGAGGGAAATCCCACACCTTTTTAGATTTTTACAAAGTCCTCCCAGAGGGCTATTTAAAACGCCAAAATCCAGACATGTTTGAGATAATCTGGACATATGGTAACCCTTTTGGTGAGGTGGTAAATAATGACAGGTCACTGATCCAGATCAGTCTGGATTGTTTGGTAAACTGGGTGCAATAAAACATGTTTTTACAAATGCGAGGTCATATATCTAGGAGCAAAGAACATAGGCCATACATACAGGATGGGGAACTGTATCCTGGAAAATAGTGACTCTGAAAGGGGCTTTGGAGGGTCATGGTAGATAACCATCTGAACATGAGGTCCCAATGCAGTGCTGTGGCTAGGAGGGCTAATATGATCCTTGAATGTACTATAAACAAAGGGATATCAAGTAGGGATTACCTCTGTATTTAGCAATAGTGAGACCACAGCTGGCATACAGTGTCTCGCTCTGGTTTCAACACTTTCAAAACGATGTTGAAAAATTGGAAAGGATTCAGAGAGCTACAAGATGAATTGAGTCTGGATGAAACTGAAGGCAAGCTGAACTGACCACAGAACTCTCGTTAGTTTCATCAGGGCTGGGCAATCTGTATGTGCATGAGCAAAGGTCTGAGCCTTTGGTAGTGGGTGTCTCACAGGGAAAACAGAATGTAGGGGGAGGAGGGTTGGGTTACTGGGATTACTGCTACCCTGACCCCCAATTTAAAGCTTTGCATTATTTGTTGTGAATCCTTCTTTGGCAATATATTTATTACAAAAGACAGTAGACTTCAGTAATCTGTGGCAGCGGAATTTGTGGGGGAGGAGAGAGGACACTAGTGCCTCACCAATGGTAATACTAATGTGGGGATGGATTTATGTTTTCCTTCCCCACTGTTCTCATGGAGGCGAGAGCAGGATCCAGCTATGTTCCCAGCCGCACGCATACACAGGGGATGGAGACAAGAGTGGAAGCTGGAGTGGCCATTGCGGCACATTAAATCAGACTACTTGTTGGGAAGCTGGTAGGACTCCCCAGTCTCTCTTTCCATCCACCATGGGTCCTGATGGAGATACCTGGCCCAGGGGAGGGGTAGGAACACATACACCAGCTGATGGGAAGAGGGGGAGGCGAGGCGAAGGATGGGACAGGCACTGCCACCTGGGAGCACCAGCCACCCAAGAACTGCTATAGGAACGGCAGTTGAAACTACCAGGGTGCTCCATCCCAGCCTGGAGCCAGCTGCCCACCCCCCCATGTTCAGCAGCTCCCCTTGCTCCCCCTCTTATTCATCAGTTCCACCCCCCCATCTCCATCCCCTTTCACAAGGTAATTCCTCCCTCTCCCTTAAACAGTAAGTTAACAGGTAGTAATAAAAAAAGGATAATCTACAGTGGTCACCATTAAAATCTTTCCTATTGTGCCTTTGTAGGTAGATAACATTCTACCACAATATTCACAAACTCCCCTGTAATTGGAATAGGGAAAAGAGTGAATGCTGCAGTTACATTAATTATTTGCAAAGGCATTATTTAGTGAAGACCGCTATAATCAACTGGTTTAAAAAACAGCTTCTCTAAAGTGTATGGACCAAGCCTGCTCCCAGCTCCTGCATGCAGCCCCTTGATTTCAATGGCAGGATTTGCCTCTGGAAATTCAGTTATCCCTAGTCCACTGTAATCCACCCTGTTGAGCTCTTGCATGCCATGTATATTTGATTTACATTCACTGGATAAATTGTGAAGTGTTTATTTTAAAATAACATCTAAAAATGCTCTTGTGAAAGTTCATTGAAATAACTTGGAGGGATTTTGTTTAAACCTACAAAGTTTAGTGTTGAGGTTTTAGTAGCTATTCTGAAGCTTGTTTTGCCAAAACATTGCTGATCAAGTGTTGTGTGTATGTATAAATATGAAAGTGATAGTCTGCCCTTCTCTACTGCCTTTCATTTGACAATCTGCATGCACGTTAATCAAGCTTTACTCTTTCCTAGTTAAACAAGGAAGGGGTACACAGAGAATCACATCACCCACAACCACTGAACTGCAGCCACTTGTGTGGTGGAACATGGCAGCCATTAAACAGTGTAGCGCACCACTACACAACAGATATTAGGACATGCAATGAAGGTGTCAAGGCTCCTTCCCCACTCTGAACTTTAGGGTACAGATGTGGGGTCCTGCATGAAAACTTCTAGATTTAACTACCAGCTTAGATCTGGTCCTCTGCCACCACTCCCAATGTGCTAATTCCCTTCCCTGGGTAGCCTCGAGAGACTCTTCACCAATTCCCTGGTGAGTACAGATCCAAACCCCTTGGATCTTAAAACAAGGAGAAATTAACCATTCCCCCTCCTTTCTCCCACCAACTCCTGGTGGATCAAGATCCAACCCCCTTGGATTTAAAAACAAGGAAAAATCAATCAGGTTCTTAAAAAGAAGGCTTTTAATTAAAGAAAAAGGTAAAAATCATCTCTGTAAAATCAGGATGGAAAATAACTTTACAGGGTAATCAAACTTAAAGAGCCCAGAGGAACCCCCTCTAGCCTTAGGTTCAAAGTACAGCAAACAGAGGTAAACACCCTAGTAAAAGGTACATTTACAAGTTGAGAAAACGAAGATAAAACTAACATGCCTTGCCTGGCTGTTTACTTACAAGTTTGAAATATGAGAGACTTGTTCAGAAAGATTTGGAGAGCATGGATTGATAGGGTTACCATATTTCAGCAAGCAAAAAAGAGGACCGGAGGAGCCCCGCCCTAGCCCCGCCCCTGCCCCTCCCACTTCCCGCCCCCCCAGAACCCCCAACCCTCCCCCCGTTCCTTGTCCCCTGACTGCCCCCTCCTGGGACCCCTGCCCCTAATTGCCCCCCAGGACTCCACTCCCTATCTAAGCCTCCCTGCCTCTTGTCCCCTGACTGCCCCAACCCTTATCCACACCCCCACCCCCAGACAGACCCCTGGGACTCCCACGCCCCATCCAACCACTCCCCACCCCCTGTCAGCCCCCCC